>NC_141012.1:1456564-1487921 GCF_052327205.1 Somniosus microcephalus
GCTCTAACTTTAACTCTCTTTTCAGTAAATGAGAGAAATTTGGTCCAGTGGAATAAAGTCGGGAAATGGATTTTTCATTAGGGCTGAATTAACAGGTGTGATTGTAACGCCGGATTGTATATGAGCCTCACACAGTTTCTGGTTATTGTATGGTGTGGAACCAGCGCAGAGGGCAGCACTCCAAACTCCAAAAAATGTTTCAGAGACCCGGGTGTAGGACTAAGGCCCACCGTGCAAGGTTGAATGACTGTAGATTGGAGGGGAGAGAGGACAATGAGGGAGATCCTGTGAGATGAAGTTTGAGGAGGAGGTGATGTGAAAAGTCTCATTTCAGCACCGGGAGGAGGGGGTGTGTAGGGGCGGGGGATTTAGAGCATTCATTCCCAGAATGTGGGCATCGCTGGCAAGGCCAGCATTTATCGCCCATCCCTAATTGCCCTTGAGAAGGTGGTGGTGAGCCGCCTTCTTGAACCGCTGCAGTCCGTGTGGTGAAGGTGCTCCCACAGTGCTGTTAGGGAGGGAGTTCCAGGATTTTGACCCAGCGATGATGAAGGATCGGTGATATACTTCCAAGTCAGGATGGTGTGTGACTTGGAGGGGAACTTGGAGGTGGTGGTGTTCCCATGTGCCTGCTACCCTTGAGAGAGCAAAGAAGGGTTGACTTGTGATGGAGCTGAAGTGTTAAATATATCTGCAATTCTGAGTGGTTCTGTGTTTGTGAAATCTGAAATTTGTTTTTTTTCTTTTCCAGATCAATTTCTGAACAAAGTTTGATTTTAACAAGAGAAGAAGCAAGATTTTAAAATAGAGCCACACATTCTTTACCTTTTGTAGAGGGAACATTTCAGACTCCTTTTTCCCTCTGCTCTGTGCTTTTTATGTGATGCTCAGGATATTGTATTTTCAGGCTCCAAGCCCAGTCTGCAGCAGCTCAGGATCCAGGTAGTCACGGCCTGTCACCTGGCAGTAACTTATTGGAAAATCTATGGGGTTTATTGGAGAAGAATCAGAGGTTCGGGAGTCCAGTGGTTATCTTACCGGACTATTAATCCAGGGAACAGGACTTCAAATCCCAGCAGGGCAGTTTGAGAATTTGAAATCAGTTTTTTTTTAAATCTGGAAATGAAAAGACTGGTTTCAGTAAAAGTGAGAATGAATCTGTCGGATTGTCGTAAAAACCCACTGGTTCACTAATGTCCTTCAGGGAAGGAAACCTGCTGTCCTTACCTGGTCTGGATCTATGTGATTCCAGACCCACACCAACATGGTTGACTCTTAACTGCCCTCTGAAATGGCCGAGCGAGCCCCTCCATTGTATCAAATCGCAACAAAGAACAGCAGCACACGGACTGCAACGGTTCAAGAAGGCAGCTCACCACCACCTTCTCGGGGCAACTAGGGATGGACAATAAATGCCGGCCTTGCCAGCGACGCCCACATCCCAAGAATGAATTATTAATAAAACTTCAGATTGGGAGCTCCTTAGCCACAGTGTGAACCCTGCCCAGAGCAAAGCTTCGCTCCTTTATCTGCATCTTTCGCTCTATTTTCTTTATTCAGTTTATTTTTTTCTTCCTGTCCTTCCCTAGAGGCAGCGATCTGCTGAGATTTGGTTCCGTGTCTGACGGACGCTCCCCGGCACCTCACCCTCCTGTCGTTCCACAGCTGCTTCCTCAACTCCCATCAGTGCAGAGCCCAAGGTGAGCGGGATCCTGGTCTTGAGGTCCCGTGTCACCGAGCCGGGATCCTGGTCTCGAGGTCCTGTGTCACCGGGGGGGGATCCTGGTCTTGAGGTCCCGTGTCACCGAGCCGGGATCCTGGTCTTGAGGTCCCGTGTCACCGAGCCGGGATCCTGGTCTTGAGATCCCGTGTCACCGAGCCGGGATCCTGGTCTTGAGGTCCCGTGTCACCGAGCCGGGATCCTGGTCTCGAGGTCCTGTGTCACCGAGCCGGGATCCTGGTCTCGAGGTCCCGTGTCACCGGGGGGGGATCCTGGTCTCGAGGTCCCGTGTCACCGAGCCGGGATCCTGGTCTCGAGATCCCGTGTCACCGGGGGGGGATCCTGGTCTCGAGGTCCTGTGTCACCGAGCCGGGATCCTGGTCTCGAGGTCCCGTGTCACCGAGCCGGGATCCTGGTCTCGAGGTCCCGTGTCACCGAGCCGGGATCCTGGTCTCGAGATCCCGTGTCACCGAGCCGGGATCCTGGTCTTGAGGTCCCGTGTCACCGAGCCGGGATCCTGGTCTTGAGGTCCCGTGTCACCGAGCCGGGATCCTGGTCTCGAGGTCCCGTGTCACCGAGCCGGGATCCTGGTCTCGAGGTCCCGTGTCACCGAGCCGGGATCCTGGTCTCGAGATCCCGTGTCACCGAGCCGGGATCCTGGTCTCGAGGTCCTGTGTCACCGAGCCGGGATCCTGGTCTCGAGATCCCGTGTCACCGAGCCAGGATCCTGGTCTCGAGATCCCGTGTCACCGAGCCGGGATCCTGGTCTCGAGGTCCTGTGTCACCGAGCCGGGATCCTGGTCTTGAGGTCCCGTGTCACCGAGCCGGGATCCTGGTCTTGAGGTCCCGTGTCACCGATCCTGGTCTCGAGGTCCTGTGTCACCGGGGGGGGCGGGTGTGAATATTGAGCATCAAAAAGTAACTGTTAGAAATCTGTAAATATTCAACTGTTCTATTTTAAAATAACCCAGAGAATTTTAAATTGCTTTAAGATATGTGTCGAAGATTTGTATTTTTTACTGTTGAGACTCCATGACTTTGCTATGCACCGTTTAACGGCACATTTTCATATTTGCAATTACATAAAATAAAACATTTAACAATAAATTACATGATTACATTTTAAGACGAGGACTGGGCGTTTGTTTTCTAACAGGAATTGGCTTCAGTTACATTATCTCCCTCCTGAAGCTGTGAACTAATCCTGGGCACCGTCCCATGGACAGACAGTGGCTGAGGGGACCAAATGTCATCGATCCAAGTTTGCTGATGATACAAAGCTGGGTGGGAATGTAAGTTGTGAGGAGGATGCAAGGAAGCTTCAAGGGGATATAGACAGGCTAAGTGAGTGGGCAAGAACATGGCAAATGGAATATAATGTGGAGAAATGTGAAGTTATCCACTTTGGTAAGAAAAATAGAAAAGCAGAGTATTTTTTAAATGGTGAGAGATTGGGAAATGTTCGTGTTCAGAGGGACCTGGCTGTCCTTGTACACGAATCACTGAAAGTTAACATGCAGGTACAGCAAGCAATTAGGAAAGCAAATGGTATGTTGGCCTTTATTACAAGAGGATTTGAGTATAAGAGTAAAGACATCTTACTGCAATTATATAGGGCCCTGGTGAGACCACACCTGGGGCTAGATTTTCAGTATAGACAGTTTTGGGGCGCTAACCTTAGCGCCCGCCCCAAAGTAGCGCCCCGTTGCCAGAAATTCAGTGGCTTCGCCCTAAGAGGTTGGTGGAGCGCTAAAAGAGGCGTTCCACTACTATCTTTAGGCGCTAAGCCGGCGGTGCAGAGCGCAACGCCCGAGCTCGGGCGCAGCGCACGGCAGACACTCTGGTGCCACTGAGCTCTTAAAGGGGAAGGGTGCATGTGTTCTTTTCAAAAGCAGAGGGAGGAGGAGGAGGAGGAGGAGGAGGAGGTGGAGGTGGAGGAGGAGGTGGTGGTGGTGGTGGTGCCCGGAATAAATACACCGTTCACAACAACACACTGGATCCTTCCACACAACACATGCCGTTTATAGTGCATGAGGAGTGCCCTTTATAGTGCATGAGGAGTGCCCTTTAATTTGCGCTCCCCAGGGTCTGTTGCGTTCCATTTTACAAACGCTCTGGACGCCAGCCGCACAATGGGGCGGTCCTACTGAAGTTTGGATTCGGGGCGGCCAAAGGGCGTTGCACGAGGATGTGATGTCATTTTCTGCGCGCGCATCCGGCCGGCCGCTAAACTTTGCACCGGCGCTAACGGGCAACTTAATTTGGGGCGGGGCGCAAACTGCGCTGCGCCCGGGCGCTACACGCATAGCGCCCGAAAATCACTTCTCTTAAGGCGCTAACTGCTGGCGCAAGCAACTGAAAATCTAGCCCCTGGAGTATTGTGTACAGTTTTGGTCTCCTTACCTAAGGAA
Source organism: Somniosus microcephalus (assembly GCF_052327205.1). Lineage (NCBI taxonomy): Eukaryota > Metazoa > Chordata > Chondrichthyes > Squaliformes > Somniosidae > Somniosus > Somniosus microcephalus. The sequence goes on from NC_141012.1 coordinate 1,460,696, forward strand.
GGATATACTTGCCTTAGAGGGAGTGCAACTGGGATGGGGGGATTGTCCTATGAGGAGAGATTGAGTAGACTAGGCCGATACTCTCTGGAGTTTAGAAGAATGAGAGGTGATCTCATTGAAACACAAATTTCTTACAGGGCTTGATAGGGTAGATGCAGGGAGGATGTTTCCCCTGGCTGGGAAGTCTAGAACCAGGGGTCACAGTCTCAAAATAAGGGGTCGGCCATTTAGGACTGAGATGAGGAGAAATTTCTTCACTCGGAGGGTGGTGAATCTTTGGAATTCTCTACCCCAGAGGGCTGTGGAGGCTCAGTCGTTGAGTATATTCAGGACAGAGATCGATAGATTTTTGGATATTAAGGGAACCAAGGGATATGGGGATAGTGCAGGAAAGTGGAGAAGATCGGCCATGATCTTATTGAATGGCGGAGCAGGCTCGAGGGGCCAAATGGCCGACTCCTGTTCCTATTTCTTAAGTGCTTCTTAAACTACAACTATCCATTTACAGGTAACCAGCCATCAATTAAGAAAGAGAGAGAAACACTTGGATTTCTACAGCAACTTTCACCACCTTGGGACGTCCCAACGTGCTTTACAACCAATGTTTGAAATGTAATCACTTGTAATGTAGGGAACGTGGCTTGGACAAAGGTCTTAACGGAAAGGGTAAATAGGGCTGTAGAAAGGAGCTTCAACCAATAAAAGGGGGCAGGGTGTGGGTGGAAATAATCTAAAGATAAGATATTACTTAGAAAATAAAGGGGTAAAAATGGGAGCTACCTTCGCCGGGTCGCTAATTTTAGCGCCCCGAAAAAGTTAGCGCCCCAACGGCCGATTTTCCCAGGTAGCGCCCCGAGAGGGAGGAGCTTCCAGTAGCGCCCCGAGAGGGAGGAGGGGTGCTACTGGAAGTGCCCCGTGTCCCTCTTCGGGCGCTGCGAGGTGGCGTTGCGGCACGTTGCGCCGCGGTACTGCGAGCCTTCCTCCCCTTATTAAAGGGGAGGGGCCTGGCGCAGCGCATCCCGGTGCCCAGCTGGGCCACCAGGGGTCGGGAGTGCCGGCAAATGAGCCCAGCACTCGAGGAGTGCCGGGCTCACTGAGAGCAGGTGGCACCCCATAGGGGGGCTTCCTGGGGGCCGGGGACAGCAATGGGGGCAGGTGCTGGCAGGTGGCCAGCAATAAAAATGGCCGCCTGCCACCTCCCTTTTAACTAGCACCGCCCTGGCCACAGGTAGGCCCCTCTGACCCCGGCGGACATAGCATCCGGCGGTAAGCCGGGGGGCGCCACCCAATATTACAGCCGGGGCTGAGCAGGGCGCTGCGCACAGCGATGATGTCATCACCGGCAGCGCAGCACCGCCGCTAATGGTTAGCTGAATTTCGCGGGAGGCGCTAGCGGCACCGCGCCTAGGCACTAGTTGATTTGTGCCCTCTTAGGGCACTAACGGGAGGCGCAAATCAACCGAATTTAGCCCCCTAAGAATCTAAATGAGGTAGAGGAACAAAGGGATCTCGGAGTACAAATACACAAATCACTAAAAGTTGCGACACAGGTTAGCAAGGCCATAAAAAAGGCAAACCAAGCACTAGGGTTTATTTCTAGAGGGATAGAATTGAAAAGTAGAGAAGTTATGCTAAACTTGTATCTAACCTTGGTTAGACCACACTTGGAGCACTGCGTGCAATTCTGGTCACCATATTATAAAGAGGATATAGAGGCACTGGAGAGGGTGCAGAGAAGATTTACAAGGGTGATAACAGAAATGCGAGGGTATACATATCAGGAAAGGATGAACAGGCTGGGTCTCTTTTCTCTTGAAAAGAGAAGGCTGAGGGGTGACCTAATAGAGGTCTTTAAAATTATGAAAGGTTTTGATAGAGTGGATACAGAGAGTGTTTCCACTTGTGGGGAAGAGCAAAACTAGAGGCCACCAATATAAGATAGTCACCAAGAAATCCAATAGGGAATTCAGAAGAAACTTCTTTACCCAGAGAGTGGTGAGAATGTGGAACTCGCTCCCACAGGGAGTGGTTGAAGCGAATAGTATCGATGTATTTAAGGGGCGATTAGATAAGCATCTGAGGGAGAAGGGAATAGAGGGTTATGCTGATAGAGTTAGATGAGGAAAGATGGGAGGAGGCTCGAGTGGAGCATAAACGCCGGTATGGACTGGTTGGGCCGAAGGCCTGTTTCTGTGCCGTATATCCTCTGTAATCCTATGTAAAAAGGAATGAGAGCAAAGATCAGAATACAAAAGGAGATAAAGATTATAAAAACTCCGGGGACAGGAAAGGTTATTGGAAATAATAATAAATACTTGATAAAAATAAAGTAGACTGATGAAAAATGAAAACATATTAAATTTCCAGTTTAACAATGTACGAAGTGTCAGCAAGCAGTGTACGGAATAAAACAAATTTGTTCGAAGCACAAAGGGTATGGTGTAGTCGCCATTACAGAGACCGGGCTGCATGGCTGGGCATGGCTGGCGAGCTAAATATTCCAGGCTATTGGATCTTTAGAAAGGACAGGGAAATTGGGAAAGGAGGGAGAGTAGCACAATTACAGCAGTGGAAAGAAGGGATCAGGCAGATCAAGTAGTGGAAACACTCTGGGCAGAGTTAAGGAACAGCAAAGGATGCAAGACTCTGGTGGGAGTTGTCTACAGAGCTCCTGACAGCAGTGATTCATGGGGGAGATGTATAAATACTGAGATCAGGGAAGCATGTAGCAGAAACAATGTAATTATAACGGGAGAATTTAATTTTCACAGACTGGGAGAAGCAGAACAGCTCAAGGAGGAGAGGCAATGAATTGCTAGAATGTATTCGGAACAGTTTTCTCAAACAACATGTTTTAGACCCTGTAATGATCAATAACGTCACTCTATAGTGGACACTAGGTGGAGCCGTAGAGCTGTATGTATATAAGACTACACTACCCAGCTGTATAGATATTAAGACTACATTACCCATGAGGCACTAGGCTACATATGGGTATGATCTGGTGGCCATTACAGAAACATGGCTGCAGGGTGACAATGCCTGGGAATTAAACATACCAGGTTATTTAACGATCAGGAAGGACAGGCAGGAAGGAAGGGGAGGTGGGGTGGCTATGTTAATAAAGGAAGGAATCACTGTAATGCAGAGAAATGATATTGGGTCAAAAGATCAGGATAATGAAACGGTTTGGGTGGAGATAAGGAATAATAAGGGGAAAAAAACACTAGTGGGCGTAGTCTATAGGCCTCCGAACAGTGGCAACTCTGTTGGACGGAGTATCAATCAGGAAATAGTTGAGGCTTGTAATAAGGGAACATCTATAATTATGGGGGATTTTAACTATCACAGAATCACAGAAACCCCACAGTGCAGATAGAGGCCATTTCGGCCCATCGAGCCTGCACCGACACATATCCCACCCGATCCCCGTAACCCCTACACCAACACATATCCCACCCTATCCCCGTAACCCCACGTATTTAATCCCCCTAACACTAAGGGTCAATTTATCATAGCCAATCAACCTAACCCGCACATCTTTGGACTGTGGGAGGAAACCGGAGCACCCGGAGGAAACCCACGCAAACACGGGGAGAATGTGCAAACTCCACACAGACAGTCACCCGAGGTCGGATTCGAACCCGGGTCTCTGGCGCTGTGAGGCAACAGTGCTAACCACTATGCCACCGTGCTGCCCCCCACTATGCCACCGTGTCAATGTTGTATAACTGGAAATAAGGTTTTATACTTGTGTGAAATAAAAACAGAAAATGCTGGAAACACTCAGCAGATCAGGCAGCGTCCGTGGAGAGAGGAAGGCAGGGTCGACATTTCAGGTTGGTCAGCGACCTTCCTTCCGGTCCTGACGCAAGTGGAGTGTGGCCAGCTGCCTCCCGGGAAATTAGCTCGCTGACTGAGTAATCGATCGCCCTATGGTCAATTTCACATGGTTTGCAAGCCATTAAAAACGTGAAACCCCCTCCACAGCAACGCTGGGTGCTGGAATGTAATAGCATCCACCTTAGCAACAGAGGAGAGCCACGGCATTCTCAATGCCCAGTACTGCTAAAAATGTTGATGAAGTTAAATAGGTTGGATGACTCATTTCCTTCATTAACATGCGACTTACTTGAATACATCGACCCAAAGCATAATCACAGTCTGCTGTCCCTTCCCAAGGGAAAATCCCAGCAGTGGTGGCAGCCGGCAGAACATTTCCCCAGGCAACTTCCCTCCCCCACGTGCATTACTGAAACTGTTTTCACCTGAAGTTAAACAAACTAATTGTTTAACTTAAACACACCTGCCCCCCCAAAACTGCTTTACCTGCAGGGCCTGGGAAAATGAAAGAGTGAGGTTATAGTGTGTTGTGGGGGGGGGGGGTGCATGCAGTGCAATGAGTAAAGGCCTTCACTGGTAGTCTCTCTTACATTCACATCCTCCACACACCACAGGAAAATACCAAAAGCATTAGACAGATTTTTGAAAGGTAAGGGAGTCGAGGGTTATGGGGAGCGGGCAGGGAAGTGGAGTTGAAGCCAAGATCAGATCAGCCATGATCGTATTGAATGGCGGAGCAGGCTCGAGGGGCCAAATGACCTATTCCTGCTCCTATGTCTTATGTTCTTATGAAATTAGAAGGAGGTCTCTCTATAGGAACTAAAACATCAGTTTTCAGGATCAAAATACTGCAGATCCTGGAAATCTGAAATGAAAACAGAAAATGCTGAAAACACTCAGCAGGTAAGACAGCATCTGAGGAGAGAGGAAGGTAGGGTTACCGTTTCAGGTCGATGGCCCCCTGAAACATTAATGCGGTTTCTCGCTCCACAGGCGCTGTCTGTTTTCCAGCACTCTCTGTTTTCAGGAACAATCCACTAAAGGCATTGTTGCATGCTGCAATTCAATCTAAACAAGGTCTACTAGTTCTGTCACCTTGGATGTGCTATCAATTGGAACCTGATTCAGATGTCCAGGAGGCAGTCATGGAAGAGGTGGAAAGATGGCCAAACTGTTCTTACAAAATGCAGGTTGCATTGCACCATCCACTTGGCTAACTGCAACTTAGATGCTAGTTTGCCTTGGGTCTTTGCACTGTAGGAAACTAATAATTATAAAGACTTCCTAAAATTACTCTTGGCAACTAAGGGCTTTGCAAGAAGTTATGATTTGTGCGGTGGATGAAACTCCATGACAATTTCTTGACCCAAACAAAATGAAACTGGGAACTAGTGGATGCCGTGAGAGGTATCAGGAATTCTCATGCAACAGCCATAGTCTTTAATCACAGTCCTTCAACCAAAGTGTCACTGGACTTGGATGCGATACTTAACCCCTTCTCCTTCCCCACTCCATGCAAGAGATTCCTCATGGAGGTAACACAATCTGACCTCTGCTCAGTGACACGATGTGTGAGAATTTCCCAAAGACACTAAGCGCTCAGCAATATTGCTTTTCTCTCTTGCTCTCTTCATTTTATTTTCCCTACTGCCCATAGGATTAACAGCAACTTGCATTTAAATAGCGCCTTTAATGTGGCAAAACGACCCAAGGCGCTTCACAGGAGCGTTGTCAAACAAAATTTGACAACGTACCACATATAAACATAGAAACATAGAGATAGGAACAGGAGTAGGCCATTCGGCCCTTCGAGCCTGCTCCGCCATTCAATGAGATCATGGCTGATCTTCGTCTGAGATCATAGCTGATCTTACCAGTTCAGTACCCCGTCCCCGCCTTTTCTCCGTAACCCTTAATCCCCTTAGCCTTCAGAAATATATCCAATTCTCTCTTGAAAATATTTATTGAATTAGCCTTCACAGCCCTCTGTGGCAGGGAATTCCACAGGCTCACCACTCTTTGAGTGAAGAAATTCTTCCTCATCTCTGTTTTAAATGATTTGCCCGCTATTTTTAGACTGTGGCCCCTGGTTCTGTGCTCCCCTGCCATTGGAAACATTCTCTCTGAATTCAGCCTGTCCAGGCCTGCCATAATTTTATATGTTTCGATGAGATCCCCTCTCAATCTTCTAAACTCCAGTGAGTACAAGCCCAAACTATTCAATCTCTCCTCGTAGGTCATTCCCGCCATTCCAGGTATCAGCCTGGTGAATCGCCGCTGCACTCTTTCCATGGCAAGAACATCCTTCCGCAGATGGGGCGACCAAAACTGTACACAATACTCCAGATGCGGTCTCACCAGCACCTTGTACAGCTGTAGTAAGGTATCCCTATTCCTATACTCGAACCCCCTTGATATGAAGGCCAACATACCATTTGCCTTCTTAATCGCCTGTTGCACCTGCATGCTCTCCTTCAGTGACTGGTGCACAAGAACACCCAGGTCCCTCTGCACTTCCCCATCTCCCAATCTATTGCCATTTAGATAATAATCCACCCTCCTGTTTTTACCCCCAAAGTGGATGACCTCGCATTTATCCACATTATAGTGCATCTGCCACGTATCCGCCCATTCCCCCAACCTGTCCAAATCGCACTGTAGCCTCCTGACATCCTCATCAGAGCCCACCCCTCCTCCTAGTTTAGTGTCGTCAGCGAATTTGGAAATATTGCATCCAATTCCCTGATCCAGATCATTTATATATATTGTGAACAGCTGGGGTCCCAGGACAGATCCTTGCGGCACCCCGCTGGTCACTGCCTGCCACTCCGAAAACGAGCCGTTTATTCCAACTCTCTGTTTTCTATCCGCCAGCCAGTTCTCTATCCACGTTAATACTTTGCCCCCAATCCCATGAGCCTTAATTTTGCATGATAATCTTTTGTGTGGAACCTTATCGAAGGCTTTCTGGAAGTCAAGGTACACCACATCCACTGGCTCTCCCCCATCTATTTTACCAGTTACTTCCTCAAAAAATTCCAGCAGATTAGTCAAACACGATTTACCCTTTGTAAATCCATGTTGACTCTGTCCGATCCTTTCCCCATTTGTCAAGTGCTCCGCTATTTTATCCTTAATATAAGGAGATATTAGGACAGACTTGGTCAAAGAGGTAGGTTTTAAAGGAGCTTCTTAAAAGGAGAGAGAGGTGGAGAGGCTTAGGGAGGGAATTCCAGAGCTTAGGGCCTCGGCAGCTGAAGGCACGGCCACCACGGTGGAGCGATTAAAATCGGGGATGCGCCAAGAGGCCAGAATTAAGAAAGTTCATGCAGAAATATTACTCTTGGCGTAGCCTCCATCTTTGATCAGAAACACAGGATCTGATGGTTGTCTGGAAAGAGAAACTAGTTTGAATTGGGAAGCCACCGGCTCCTGAAAATATCCGAAACATAATTTTTTTAGCAAGGGTTAGCAATAAGGTGATTAGTAGATTTAAATTTGGCAACCGTGATATAGGTAATTGAATAGGCTCATAAATGGTGGATGTCCTGTAATATAGGGAAGTATTGCATTGTGCACACACGCCCAGCAACTCAACAGCTACTTATTCCATGCGTGGGTGCTCAAGAGCAGGAAGGGACTTGGCACCTTCCCGTGCAAGTGCAGGAGATGCAACACCTGCCCTTATATCTCCCCCCTTCCCACTGTCCAGGGCCCCAAACACCCCTTCCAGGTGAAACAGCGATTTACTTGTACTTCTTGCAATCTAGTATACTGTATTCGCAGCTCACGATGTGGTCTCCTCTACACTGGGGAGACCAAACGCAGATTGGGTGACCGCTTTGCGGAACACCTCCATTCAGTCCGTAAGGGTGACCCCGAGCTTCCGGTCGCCTGTCATTTCGATTCACCGCTCCATTCCCACTCAGACCTCACCATCCGCGGCCTCTTGCATTGTTCCACGGAAGCTCAGTGTAAGCTCGAGGAACAACACTCATCTTCCGATTAGGCACTTTACAGCCTTCCAGACTCAATATCGAGTTCAACAATTTCAGATCATAACCTCGGCTCCTATTACATTTCATATTAATTGGACAAATCAAATTGGACAGGGCTGCCTTGAGGATGAGTTCATTGAGTGTATTAGGGATGGGCTTCTTGAGCAGTATGTAACTGAACCGACCAGGGGGCAAGCAACCTTAGATCTGGTCCTGTGAAACGAGACAGGATTAATTAAAAATATCCTAGTAAAGGATCCCCTTGGAATGAGTGACCATAACATGGTTGAATTCCATATTCAATTAGAGGGTGAGAAGGTTGGATCTCAAACAAGCGTGCTAAGCTTGAATAAAGGAGTCTATGAAGGTACGAGAGCCGAATTGAGTAGAGTGGATTGGGAAAATAGATTAAAGGGTAAGACGATACATGATCAGTGGTGTACATTTAAGGTGTTATTTTACAACTTCCAAAAAAAATATATTCCACTGAGAAGAAAAGGGTGTAAAAGAAAAGACAGCCATCCGTGGCTAAGTAAAGAAATTAAGGATAGTATTCGACTAAAAACAAGGGCATATAAGGTAGCCAAATCTAGTGGGAGGATAGAGGATTGGGAAAACAGCAAAAAATAACAAAAAGATTTATTAAGAAAGGGAAGATAGATTATGAAAGTAAATTAGCAAAAAATATAAAAACAGATAGTAAGAGTTTTTATAGTTATATAAAAAGAAAAAGGGTGGCTAAAGTAAATGTTGGTCCCTTAGAGGATGAGACCGGGAAATTAATGGTGGGAAATATGGAGATGGCAAAAACACTGAATGAATATTTTGTATCAGTCTTTACAGTAGAGGACACTAAGAATATCCCAACACTGGACAAACAGGGGGCTAAAGGGGGGGAGGAGCTAAACACGATCAAAATCACTAAGGAAGTGGTACTCGGTAAAATAATGGGACTCAAGGCGGATAAATCACCTGGACCTGATGGCTTACATCCTAGGGTCTTGAGGGAAGTGGCGGTAGGGATTGTGGATGCATTGGTAATAATTTTCCAAAACTCCCTGGACTCAGCAAAGGTCCCGGCAGACTGGAAAACTGCTAATGTAACACCCTTATTTAAAAAGGGCAGTAGACAGAAGGCTGGAAACTATGGACCGGTTAGCCTAACATCTGTGGTAGGTAAAATTTTGGAGTCCATTATTAAGGAGACAGTAACAGGACATTTGGATAATCATAATTTAATAGGACAAAGTCAGCATGGTTTTATGAAGGGGAAGTCATGTTTGACAAATTTGCTGGAGTTCTTTGAGGAAGTAACATATAGGGTGGATAAAGGGGAACCAGTGGACGTAGTGTATTTAGACTTCCAAAAGGCATTTGACAAGGTGCCACACAAAAGATTACTGCTTAAGATAAAAAATCACGGGATTGGGGGTAATATTCTGGCATGGATAGAGGATTGGCTATCTAACAGAAGGCAGAGAGTTGGGATAAATGGTTCATTCTCAGACTGGCAATCAGTAACTAGTGGTGTTCCGCAGGGGTCAGTGCTGGGTCCCCAACTCTTTACAATCTATATTAACGATTTGGAGGAGGGGACCGAGTGTAACATATCAAAGTTTGCAGATGATACTAAGATGGGAGGGAAAGTAGTGAGTGAGGAGGACATAAAAAACCTGCAAGGGGACATAGACAGGCTAAGTAAGTGGGCAGAGATTTGGCAGATGGAATACAATACTGGAAAGTGTGAGGTTATGCACTTTGGCAGGAAAAATCGTAGAGCAAGTTATTAATGGCAAGAAACTGGAAAGTACTGAAGTACAAAGGGATCTGGGGGTCCTGGTGCACGAAACTCAAAAGGTTAGTATGCAGGTGCAGCAAGTGATTAAGAAGGCCAATGGAATGTTGGCTTTCATTGCTAGGGGGATAGAATATAAAAATAGGGAGGTATTGCTTCAGTTGTACAAGGTATTGGTGAGACCGCACCTGGAATACTGCGTACAGTTTTGGTGTCCATACTTAAGAAAGGACATACTTGCTCTCAAGTCAGTACAAAGAAGGTTCACTCGGTTAATCCCGGGGATGAGGGGATGGACATATGAGGAGAGGTTGAGTAGATTGGGACTCTACTCATTGGAGTTCAGAAGAATGAGAGGCGATCTTATTGAAACATATAAGATTGTGAAGGGGTTGGATCGGGTGGATGCGGGGAAGATACATAGATACATAGATACATAGAAGATAGGAGCAGGAGTAGGCCATTCGGCCCTTCGTGCCTGCTCCGCCATTTAATGAGATCATGGCTGATCCTTTAATTCAGTATCCCGTCCCCGCCTTCTCTCCGTAACCCTTAACCCCTTTTGCCCGTAGAAATATATCTAATTCCCTCTTAAATATATTTAATGAGCTGGCGTACACTGCCCTCTGTGGCAATGAGTTCCACAGGTTCACCACTCTCTGAGTGAAGAAATTCCCCCTCATCTCTGTCCTAAATGGTTTAGCCCTTATCCTTAAATTATGTCCTCTAGTTCTGTTCTCACCCGCCAAGGGAAACATTCCTTCTGCATCCAGTCTGTCTAGACCTGTCAGAATTTTATACACTTCTATGAGGTCCCCTCTCAATCTTCTAAACTCCAGTGTGTACATCCCTAAACTACATAGTCTCTCCTCATAGGTCATTCCCGCCATTCCTGGTATCAGCCTGGTGAATCGCCGCTGCACCCCCTCCATGGCAAGAACATCCTTCCTCAGATGAGGCGACCAAAACTGTACACAGTACTCGAGGTGTGGTCTCACCAGTGCCCTGTACAGCTGCAGCAAGGTATCCCTGTTCCTGTATTCTAACCCTTTTGCTATGAAGGCCAGCATACCGTTTGCCTTCTTGACCGCCTGTTGCACCTGCATGCTCGCCTTCAGTGACTGGTGTACAAGAACACCCAGGTCTCTCTGTACTTCCCCCTCTCCCAATCTATTGCCATTTAAATAATAATTTGCCCTCCCGTTCCTGCACCCAAGGTGGATAACTTCGCACTTGTCCACATTATAGTGCATCTGCCATTTATCCGCCCAATCGCCCAGTCTGTCCAAATCGCTCTGGAGCTTCCTGGTCTCTTCCTCTGAGCCCACCCCCCCTCCTAGTTTAGTGTCGTCTGCAAATTTGGAAATGCTGCATCCGACTCCCTGATCCAGGTCATTAATGTAAATTGTGAACAGCTGGGGGCCCAGGACAGATCCCTGTGGTACCCCACTTGTTACTGCCTGCCATTCAGAAAATGAGCCGTTTATTCCAACTCTCTGTTTTCTATCTGACAGCCAGTTCCCTATCCACGCCAAAACTTTCCCCTTTATCCCATGAGCCTCAATTTTCCATGCTAATCTTTTATGTGGGACCTTATCGAAGGCCTTTTGGAAGTCCAGGTACACCACATCTACTGGCTCTCCCCCATCTATTCTACCAGTTACTCCCTCAAAAAATTCCAATAGATTAGTCAAGCACGATTTACCCTTTGTAAATCCATGTTGACTCTGTCCTATCCTGTCCCCATTTGCTAAGTGCTCCGCTATTTCATCCTTAATGATGGACTCCAGCATTTTGCCCACAACTGATGTAAGGCTTACAGGTCTGTAATTACCTGCTTTTTCCCTACCCCCCTTTTTGAATAGTGGGGTAACGTTAGCTACCCTCCAATCCATCGGCACTGTTCCCGAGTCTAATGAATTCTGAAAAATCATCCTTAGTGCATCCGCTATCTCTAGGGCCACCTCCTTCAGTACCCTAGGATGCATGTTATCAGGCCCTGGGGATTTGTCCACCTTCAATCCCTTTAGCTTCCTTAACACCATATCCTTAGAGATATTGATTTGCGTCAGTTCCTCCTTTGCCAATGTCCCTATTTTTCCCGATATCCCAGGGAGGTTTTTTGTGTCTTCCTTCGTAAAGACTGACCCAAAGTATGCATTTAGTTGATCTGCCATTTCCTTATTTCCCATTATATATTCCCCCGTATCTGACTGCAATGGACCAACTTTGGTTTTCACCAGTCTTTTCCTTTTGATATATTTATAAAAGCTTTTGGAGTTAGTTTTTATATTTTCCGCCAGCTTGTTTTCGTAAGCTATTTTGCCCCTCTTGATCATGCCCTTTGCCCTCCTTTGCTCTATCTTAAACTGTTCCCAATCTTCCGCTCTGGCGCTTTTTTTGGCTATTTTATACGCCCTATCTTTGGATTTTATGCTGTCTCTAATTTCCCCTGTTATCCACGGTTGAGTCACCTTTTTAGATTTCCTTTTATGCCAGATTGGTATAAACAATTTTTGCAATTTTGTCATTCTATCTTTAAATGTTTGCCATTGTTTATCTACCTCCAGTCCTCCCAGGAACGTTGTCCAATCAGACCTACTCAGTTCCCGTCTCATGGCATCATAATTCCCCTTGTTTAAATTCAGGACCTTAGTCTCTGAGTCAATTTCTTCGCTCTCCATTTCGAGTGAGAAATCGATCATGTTATGATCGCTCTGACCCAAGGGTCCCCGTACAACAAGATTACTGATTAGTCCCTTCTCATTGCACAGTACCCAGTCCAATATAGCCTGTTCCCGAGTTGGTTCCTCGACATATTGATGTTCCCGATGATGGGTGAAACTAGAACTAGGGGGCATAGTCTTAGAATAAGGGGCTGCTCTTTCAAAACTGAGATGAGGAGGAACTACTTCACTCAGAGGGTGGTAGGTCCATGGAATATGCTGCCCCAAAAAGCTGTAGAAGCTACATCATTACATAAATTTAAAACAGAAATAGATAGTTTCCTAGAAGTAAAGGGAATTAAGGGTTACGGGGAGCGGGCAGGGATTTGGACATGCGTCTAGGTTCGGATTGGTCATGGCCCTGTGGGTAGTGGAGCGGGCCCAGGGGCCGTGTAGCTTGATCCTGCTCCTATTTCGTGTGTCTAATTCTGTTAGATTCAGGAGATGGTTCTGTGATAGTGGATTGGCGGTTAGGATCAGATCAGCCATGATCTTATTGAATGGCGGAGCAGGCTCGAGGGGCCGATTGGCCTACTCCTGCTCCTATTTCTTATGTTCTTATGTTCTTACCCACAAGGCAACAGTCAAGATGGCAGCCTGCACACAGGAGCACACATTCTGCATCTCTACAGATACTGTACCTAGAGAACGTGTACTGAATAAATGACTAGCTAGAAACTAGCTGTGTTCATAATAAGAATGTCTAGTTATTAATGAACATAAGATGGTACCAGGGTGGTGAAGATCTGCTGAAAATTGTGAAAAGCGACATGGAGAATTTGAAGCCACCAGAGCGTTTGAATCTCACAGAAAAAATCGACTACAATTGGCAGACTTTTAAACAACAATTCGAACTCTACATTGCAGCCATCGGATTCGGTACGAAGCCAGACGCAAGGAAGATAGCATTGCTGCTTACGGTTGCAGGCCCACAGGCGATAGAGGTATTTAATACATTTGTATTTAATCCAGAGGAGAACAGAGGAAAATTAGAAGATGTGCTAAAAAAATTTGATGCACATTGCTCTCCCAAAAAGAATGAGACGTATGAAAGATACATCTTCCGTTCTCGGACACAGCAACAAAATGAGACTTTTGATAGCTTTATAACTGATCTGAAACTGAAAGCACAGACATGTAATTTCTCTGAGCTGAAATCATCCATGATTCGTGACCAGATTGTGTTTGGTATTCATGATAAATAAGTCAGAGAACGTCTGTTGAGAGAAACCGAACTAAATTTGGAAAATGCGCTGAAAATATGCCAAGCCAGCGAGCTAGCTCGAAAGCACGCGAAGACTTTCAGTGAAATCAATAATGATGCGATTGTAATGAGTGTTACTGCTGCTGTCGCTGCTGTGTCCTACAAGGGGAAAAAACGTGGGCAGAACAGAAATGAAAAGCAATCGGAGGATGAAATTTTTAATTGTAAACGCTGTGGTTACAAACACCAGTTAAGACAACGCCCAGCGTTTGGAAAAATGTGCACAAAGTGTAATGGAAAGAATCACTTTGCCAAACAATGCTTTTCAAAAGTAAAAACTAAGAAAGGGCAACGAGTTAATGTAATTGAGGACACTGATTTAAGTGAGACATTTTTTGTAGGAATGGTGTCATGTGATAATATCAAAAAGGATACAGAAAATGTGCAGCCCTCAGAAATGGACAATGCTGAACATAAAGTTAATGCAGTAAAAGAGGACAAATGGATGATCCCACTGCAGGTAAATGGAGCATTAGTTACCTTGAAACGGTGGCATAGTGGTTAGCACTGTGCCTCACAGCGCCATGGACCCGGGTTCGAATCCGGCCTCGGGTGACTGTCTGTGTGGAGTTTGCACATTCTCTCCGTGTTTGCGTGGGTTTTCTCCGGGTGCTCCGGTTTCCTCCCACAGTCCAAAGATGTGCGGGTTAGGTTGATTGGCTATGATAAATTGACCCTTAGTGTTAGGGGGATTAAATACATGGGGTTACGGGGATAGGGTGGGATATGTGTTGGTGTAGGGGTTATGGGGATCGGGTGGGATATGTGTCGGTGCAGGCTCGATGGGCCGAAATGGCCTCTATCTGCATTGTGGGGTTTCTGTGATTTCTGTGATAGACACTGGGGCAAAAGCAAACTTAATCAGTATGAGTGACATTAACAATATGAAAGAAAAGCCCAAAATACAGAAAAAGTCAGTACTACTGAAGGACTATAATGGACAAAAAATAGATAGTTTAGGTGTATGCAAACTTAAAGTGACAGTCAAAGACAAAGTGCATCATCTCATGTTTTCTGTTGTGGCTGAAAGACTTGATTCACTGCTGGGTGACAAAGCTTGTGAGGACTTAGAACTGGTCAAGAGAGTCTACCGTATAAACTGTGCCATAAGCAGACCAGATGACTCGGTGAATTCTGTAGTGAATAATTTCCAGGATGTGTTTAAAGGATTTGGAGTTCTACCATTCACTTACAAGATCCAGCTAAAGGAGGATGCTCAGCCAGTGGTACATGCTCCACGAAGAGTTCCAGCACCCCTGCGTGACCGGCTCAAGAATGAACTGGACAGAATGACCACACTAGGAGTCATCAGGAAAGTCGAAGAGCCAACAGACTGGGTTAACTCCATGGTATGTGTAAAGAAAAAGAACAATGATCTAAGAATATGCATGGATCCAAAGGACTTAAATGCAAACATAAAACGTGAACACTACCAGATTCCCAAGCGAGAAGAAATCACCAGTGATCAACAGTGCTAACCACTATGCACGGTGGCATAGTGGTTAGCACTGTTGCCTCACAGCGCCAGGGACCCGGGTTCGAATCCGGCCTCGGGCGACTGTCTGTGTGGAGTTTGCACATTCTCCCCGTGTTTGCGTGGGTTTCCTCCGGGTGCTCCGGTTTCCTCCCACAGTCCAAAGATGTGCAGGTTAGGTTGATTGGCTATGATAAATTGACCCTTAGTGTTAGGGGGGTTAAATACGTGGGGTTACGGGGATATGGTGGGATATGTGTTGGTGTAGGGGTTACGGGGATCGGGTGGGATATGTGTCGGTGCAGGCTCGATGGGCCGAAATGGCCTCTATCTGCACTGTGGGGTTTCTGTGATTTCTGTGATTCTGTGATTTCTGTGAAATGTCAGGTGCCAGATACTTTACAAAGCTCGATGCCTCACAAGGATTTTGGCAACTAAAACTGGATGAAGAGAGCACCAAATACTGTACCTTCAACACACCTTTTGGCAGGTATTGTTTCCTCAGAATGCCTTTCGGGATAATATCTGCATCTGAAATCTTTCATAGAGCGATGGAACACATAATTGAAGGTCTGGAAGGAGTTCGGGTCTATGTTGATGACATCATCATCTGGGGCTCCACACTGAAAGAACACAATGAGAGACTGACTAAAGTGCTACAGAGCATACGCCGGAATGGACTGAAGCTCAACAAAGCCAAGTGTCAGTTTGGCGTCCAGGAAGTCACTTTCCTAGGAGATAATCTATCTGGTAAAGGAATAGAGCCAGATATGGAAAAAGTAAACGCCATACTCAAAATGCCCTGACCCACTGACAAAAAAGGAGTGCTACGCATCATGGGGATGATAAGCTTCATTGGAAAGTTCATTCCTAACTTGTCAGCCAAGACAGCCTGTCTGCGAGACCTGCTACATAAAACAAATGAGTTCGCATGGACAGAAAGACATGAACAAGAGTGGATAAACCTCAAAACAGTGCTGACAACCACACCTGTACTCACCTTCTTTGACCCAACAAAAAGAATCAAAGTGTCAACAGATGCATCAAAAGATGGCCTAGGTGCGGTCTTGCTACAAGCAGAGGGTGAAGATTGGAAGCCTGTTGCCTATGCCTCCAGGTCTATGACTGATACTGAGTGTCGATATGCCCAGATTGAAAAGGAATGTCTAGGCTTGGTAGTTGGACTAGAAAAGTTTCATGGCTACATATATGGACTTCCCACCTTCACAGTTGAGACAGCCCTCTGGTTGCCACCATAAAAAAAAACCTGAATGAGATGTCTCCAAGGATTCAACGACTCATGATGAAGCTGCAAAGATATGACTTTGAACTGATCTACACACCAGGCAAATACATAGTGTTAGCAGATGCACTATCCCGAGCACCCACAATGAGTCATGTGAGCTCTACTGAAGAAGACGTGGATGTTCATGTGAGTATGGTCACTGCTGCGCTGCCTGTGTCAGACACAAAATCAAAGCAAATAGCAGAAGAAACAGTAAAAGATACAGTATTACAAACAGTAATAGAGAACATTCATCATGGTTGGCCAAAAGGTTCCTGTCCAAAATATTTTCAGATAAGGTCAGAATTGAGTGTCGCAAGTGGACTATTACTAAAACAGAACAGAATAGTCATTCCACAGGCTCTATGTCAAGACATGCTCAAAAGGATTCATGAGGGACACCTCGGAATTGAAAAATGCAAAAGGAGGGCAAGAGACACTGTTTATTGGCCTGGCATAAATAAGGACATTGAGAACATGATAGGCAAATGTGAGACATGTCAGAAACACCAAAACAAACAAGCAAAGGAACCAATGATAGTAGCTGACATACCAACAGCAGCATGGCAAAAGGTTGGTATGGACCTTTTTCATTTAAATGGTAAAGGCTATCTAATAGTGATTGACTACTATTCTAACTATCCTGAGATGGTGCTGCTCTCAAGCACCACAGCAAGCAGTGTCATAATGCATGTGAAATCCATCTTCGCCAGACATGGAATTCCCAGGATTGCCGTTAGCGACAATGGTCCGTGCTTCAACTGTAAGGAGTGGCAACAGTTTGCAGCACATTATGACTTTCAGCACATCACATCCAGTCCTATGTATGCTCAGTCAAATGGTAAGGCAGAGAAAGGTGTTCAAGTTCTCAAGCAGCTACTGAAGAAAGCGACAGAAAGCAAGTCTGATCTTTATCTCGCCCTGCTGAGCTACCGAGCCTCACCTTTAGACTGTGGTTCTTCACCTGCTGAACTACTAATGGGTCGCAAGTTGCGCACCACGCTACCCTGCTGTGCAAAAGAACAGCAAAGTGAGGAACTGAGACAGAGACTTCAACTGTTAAAGCTGAAACAGAAATCATACTATGACAAGCCATCCAAAACTCTAAAACCATTGACAAGGGATGATGTTGTCAGGATTGAGGATCCAGATGCATGGAACAGGAAAGCTACAGTTCTTGAGGAAGTAGGACCAAGGTCATACACTGTTAGAACTGAGGAAGGACAGATTCTCAGGAGGAACCGCCGTTCCCTCCTAAAAACACAAGAGACTATTCAAGACCAGATTGATGACAATGCCGCAACTGCATCTTGTCATTCACCGCCAGAACAATCTCATGAAGACACATCAGACTTACCCGTGTTGAGAAGATCCACACGTGAAGTAAAAAAGCCTGATAGGCTTAATCTTTGAGTACAATGTAAAGCTTTGAAAATGTGTTGACTGTTTTGAAAATGTTTATGTTTATAGAGCACTAACAAAAGTGTTACTGATATTATCTTTATTGTTTTCTTGAAAGTTGATTGATATTGATTTTGTTAAACCTCAAAGAAAGGGGGATGTAATGATCAATAACATGTCATTCTATAGTGGACACTAGGTGGAGCCGTAGAGCTGTGTAGAGCTGTATGTATATAAGACTACACTACCCAGCTGTATAGATATTAAGACTACATTACCCATGAGGCACTAGGCTACCCACAAGGCAACAGTCAAGATGGCAGCCTGCACACAGGAGCACACATTCTGCATCTCTACAGATACTGTACCTAGAGAACATGTACTGAATAAATGACTAGCTAGAAGCTAGCTGTGTTCATAATAAGAATGTCTAGTTATTAATGAACATAAGAGACCCGACAAGGGAACAGGCTAGACTGGATTTAGTGATGAGTAACAAGCCAGAATTAGTGAACAGGTAAAGGAACACCTGTTAACAGTGAACATAATAGGATCGATTTTGATGTCAGGTTTGAGAGGGAGAAGGGAGAGACACAAACCAAGGTTTTAAACTTAAAGCAAATTTCGGAGGGATTAGACACAAAATGACCAGTTCCATTCCTATTGTCCTAGATACAGAGGTCAATTGCAGCACCTCTAGCACTGTCGCCACAGATCAGGGAAGTCAGTCGGGCCCAGGGCTCGATCCTGGGATCCTCCTGTGCACTGCTGTCACTAGATGAGCCAAGCTGACCCATTCTACTTTACACGGCATTATTTTATTTTTTATACGTGCCCTGACAACCCAGCTCCTCCCAGTCACGCTGCTCTCCCGGCTCTGCTTGGTCATGATTAAACCGAGTGCAGCACACTGCTCACTGGGCTGGTCAGAATAAACAAGGGATCTGCACAGCAGCAAGGCCCTCACACTCGGAGCTTCCCACCCTCCCCTCACACTAACTGATTCCAGGATATTTAACAGACCTCAACAGAGAGACACCAGCAGAATCTATTTAAAAATTGGATTGGAACAGTAACTTAACACAAGGCAGTTTCTAAAACAAAAGCAAAATACTGTGGATGCTGCAAATCTGAAATAAAAACAGAAAATCCTGGAAACACTCAGCAGGTCAGGCAGCATCTGCAGAGAGAGAAACAGAGTTAGCGTTTCAGGTCGATGACCCTTCGTCAGAACTGGAAAAAGTTGGAGATGGAACAGGTTTTAAGCAGGTACAGGGGCAGGGAAAGGGGGGAGGGGAGGAAAGAACAAAGGGAAGGTCTGTGATAGGCTGGAAGGCAGGAGAGATTCAGAGACAAAAGGGATGATGGTGCAAGGCAAAAGGAGATGGTAATGGGACAAGTTAAGAAACAAAAGATGGCTCGAGATGAAGTGTAAATGGCAATGGCGGAATGATTGACAGCTGCCATGTGAGAGAGAGAAAAAATAAATAAATGGAAAAAAAGATGGGGCCAAGGTTATGATCTGAAATTGTTGAACTCGATGTTGAGTCCAGAAGGTTGTAAAGTGTCTAATCGAAAGATGAGGTGCTGTTCCTCGAGCTTATGTTGAGCTTCATTGGAACAGTGTAAGAGGCCGAGGACAGAGAGATCAGAGTGGGAGTGGAGTGGAGAATTAAAGTGACAGGCGACCGGAAGTTCGGGGTCACCCTTACGGACTGAACGGAGGTGTTCCGCAAAGCAGTCACCCAATCTGCGTTTGGTCTCCCCAATGTAGAGGAGACCGCATCGTGAGCAGTGAATACAGTATATTAAATTGCAAGAAGTACAAGTGAATCGCTGTTTCACCTGGAAGGGGTGTTTGGGGCCCTGGACAGTGGGAAGGGAGGAGATAAAAGGGCATGTGTTGTATCTCCTGCGCTTGCATGGGAAGGTGCCAGGTGAAGGGGAAGGGGTGCTGGGGGTGATTGAGGAGTGGACCAGGGTGTCACGGAGGGAGCGGTCCCTTCAGAATGTTGAAAGGGGAGGTGAGGGGAAGATGTGTTTGGTGGTGGGATCACGCTGGAGGTGGTGGAAATGGCGGAGGATGATCCGTTGAATGTGGAGGCTGGTGGGGTGAAAGGTGAGGACAAGGGGAACCCTATCGTGGTTCCGGGAGGGAGGGGCAGGGGTGAGGGCAGAAGTGCGGGAGATAGAACGGACACGGTCAAGGGCAGTGTCAACCACAGTAGAGGGGAATCCTCAGTTGAGGAAAAAGGAAGACATGTTCGGAAGCACTGGTGTGGAAGGTGGCATCGTCAGAGCAGATGCGGCGGAGATGGAGAAACTGGGAGAATGGAATAGAGTCCTTACAGGAAGCGGGGTGGGAGGAAGTGTAGTCCAGGTAGCTGTGGGAGCCAGTGGGCTTGCAGTGGATGTTTGTCAAGAGCCTATCCCCAGAGATGGAGACAGAGAAGTCGAGGCCGCATCTGCTCTGATGATTATATATTTCTTTCATACAGAAACTCTGTCAACATTCAAGATTTGATTGGAGAGGGGGATGAAGGGAGGAATAGGAAGCAGCACTGAACCGATTCATTCACAGTACAATTACTGTCGCTAGTTTTTAACCAAAAAGAATTCCATCTGCCACTTTTTAGCCCATCCCCCATCTTATCACTATCTCTTTCCAGCCTCTACATAAGAACATAAGAATTAGGAGCAGGAGTCGGCCATTCGGCCCCTCGAGCCTGCTCAGCCATTCGGCCCCTCGAGCCTGCTCCACCATTCGGCCCCTCAGGCCTGCTCTGCCACTCGGCCCCTCGAGCCTGCTCCGCCATTCGGCCCCTCGAGCCTGCTCCACCATTCGGCCCCTCAGGCCTGCTCTGCCATTCGGCCCCTCGAGCCTGCTCCGCCATTCGGCCCCTCGGGCCTGCTCCGCCATTCGGCCCCTCAGGCCTGCTCCGCCATTCGGCCCCTTGAGGCTGCTCCGCCATTCGGCCCCTCGGGCCTGCTCCGCCATTCGGCCCCTCGGGCCTGCTCCGCCATTCAATAACATCATGGCTGATGTTCGATCTCAACTCCACTTTCCTGCCCGATCCCCATATTCCTTGATTCCCCTAGAGTCCAAAAATTTATCGATCTCAGCCTTGAATATACTCAATGATTCAACATCCACAGCTCTTTGGGGCAGAGAATTCCAAAGATTCACAACCCTCTGAGTGAAGAAATTCCTCCTAATCTCAGTCTTAAAAGGCCGACCACTTTTCCTGAGACTACGACCCTAGTTTTAGACTCTCCAGCCAAGGGAAACAATCTTTCACCATCTATCCTGTCAATTCCCCTCAGAATCTTACATGTTTTATTGAGATTACCTCTCATTCTCTAAACTCCAGAGAGTATAGGCCCATTCTACACATTCTCTCCTCATAGGACAGCCCTCTCATCCCAGAGATCAATCTAGTCAACCTTTGTTGCATCGCCTCCAAGGCAAGTGTATCCGTTCCTTATATAAGGAGACCAAAACTGTGCACAGTACTCCAGGTGTGATCTCACCAGAGTCCTGTACAATTGTAGCAAGACTTCCTTACTCTTATATATATTAATTAATGACTTAGACTTGGGGTGTACAGGGCAGAATTTCAAAATGTGCAGATGACACAAAACTTGGAAGTACAGTGAACAGTGAGGAGGAGAGTGATAGACTTCAAGAGGACATAGACAGACTGGTGGAATGGGCGGACACGTGGCAGATGAAATTTAACGCAGAAAAGTGCGAAGTGATACATTTTGGTAGGAAGAACGAGGAGAGGCAATATAAACTATAGGGTACAATTCTAAAGGGGGTGCAGAAACAGAGAGATCTGGGGATATCTGTGCACAAATCTTTGAAGTTGACAAGGCAGGTTGAGAAAGTGGTTAAAAAAGCATACGGGATCCTGGGCTTCATAAATAGAGGTATAGAGTACAAAAGCAAGGAAGTTATGATGAACCTTTATAAAACACTGGTTCGGCCTCGACTGGAGTATTGTGTCCAATTCTGGGCACCGCACTTTAGGAAGGATGTGAAGGCCTTAGAGAGGGTGCAGAAAAGATTCACAAGAATGGTTCCAGGGATGAGGGACTTCAGTTACATGGAGAGACTGGAGAAACTGGGGTTGTTCTCCTTAGAGCAGAGAAGGTCGAGAGGAGATTTGATAGAGGTGTTCAAAATCATGAGGGGTCCAGACAGAGTAGATAGAGAGAAACTGTTCCCATTGGCAGAAGGGTCGAGAACCAGTGGACACAGATTTGAGGTGATTGGCAGAAGAACCAAAGGTGGCATGAGGAAAAAAATTTACGCAGCGAGTGGTGAGGATCTGGAATGCACTGCCTGTGAGGGTGGTGGAGGCAGATTCCATGGTGGCTTTCAAAAGGGAGTTGGAGAAGTACCTGAAGGAAATTTTTTTGCAGAGCTACAGGGAAAGGGCGGGGGGGTGGGACTAGCTGAGAGTCGGCATGGGCTCAACGGGCCGAATGGCCTCCTTCTGTGCTGTAACCATTCTATGATTTATGATTTATACTCTAGCGATAAAGACCAACATGCCATTTGCCTTCCTAATTTCTTGCTGTTCCTGCATGCTAACTCTCTGTGTTTCCTGTACGAGGACACCTAAATCTCTCTGAACACCAACATTTCATAGTTTCTCACCATTTTAAAGATATTCTGCTTTTCTATTCTTCCTACCAAAGTGAATAACCTCACATTTCTCCACATTATATTCCATCTGCCACCTTATTGCCCACTCACTCAGTCTATCTATATCCCTTTGCAGACTCTGTGTTCTCCTCACAGCTTACTGTCCCACCGAGCTTTGTATCGTCAGCAAACTTGGATCCATTGCACCCCGTCCCTTCATCTAAGTTATCAATATAGATTGTAAATAGCTGGGGCCCGGTATCTGTTATTCTATATATAACCCCCCCGAACCCCTCGATTAGATTCCAGCCTGTAACTCACTCCCGGGTATCTGTTATTCTATATATAAACCCCCGAACCCCTCGATTAGATTCCAGCCTGTAACTCACTCCCGGGTATCTGTTATTCTATATATAAACCCCCGAACCCCTCGATTAGATTCCGGCCTGTAACTCACTCCCGGGTATCTGTTATTCTATATATAAACCCCCCGAACCCCTCGATTAGATTCCGGCCTGTAACTCACTCCCGGGTATCTGTTATTCTATATATAAACCCCCGAACCCCTCGATTAGATTCCAGCCTGTAACTCACTCCCGGGTATCTGTTATTCTATATATAAACCCCCCCGAACCCCTCGATTAGATTCCAGCCTGTAACTCATTCCCGGGTATCTGTTATATTCTATATATAAACCCCCGAACCCCTCGATTAGATTCCAGCCTGTAACTCACTCCCGGGTATCTGTTATTCTATATATAAACCCCCTGGACCCCTCGATTAGATTCCAGCCTGTAACTCACTCCCAGGTATCTGTTATTCTATATATAAACCCCCGAACCCCTCGATTAGATTCCAGCCTGTAACTCACTCCCGGGTATCTGTTATTCTATATATAAACCCCCCGAACCCCTCGATTAGATTCCAGCCTGTAACTCACTCCTGAGTATCTGTTATTCTATATATAAACCCCCCGAACCCCTCGATTAGATTCCAGCCTGTAACTCACTCCCGGGTATCTGTTATTCTATATATAAACCCCCCGAACCCCTCGATTAGATTCCAGCCTGTAACTCACTCCCGGGTATCTGTTATTCTATATATATAAACCCCCTGGACCCCTCGATTAGATTCCAGCCTGTAACTCACTCCCGGGTATCTGTTATTCTATATATAAACCCTCGAACCCCTCGATTAGATTCCAGCCTGTAACTCACTCCCGGGTATCTGTTATTCTATATATAAACCCCCCGAACCCCTCGATTAGATTCCAGCCTGTAACTCACTCCCAGGTATCTGTTATTCTATATATAAACCCCCCGAACCCCTCGATTAGATTCCAGCCTGTAACTCACTCCCGGGTATCTGTTATTCTATATATAAACCCCCCGAACCCCTCGATTAGATTCCAGCCTGTAACTCACTCCCGGGTATCCGTTATTCTATATATAAACCCCCCGAACCCCTCGATTAGATTCCAGCCTGTAACTCACTCCCGGGTATCCGTTATTCTATCTATAAATTTCCCAAATTTGCATCTAGTCTGTGATGCTGTGCCTTTAATCTGTTTTTCACTATGTCTCATGATTCCTTGAATTTCTTTCTGCCCGAGTGTTGCCGTGCAGCTCAGTAATGACAGGAAATGCCTCTGTGCCGACTGATTGCTGGAACACGCCCAATTCTGCTAATCGTTTCTCTCGATTTGTATCTGACTGCATATCTGCCAGCTAATGAGTCTCGGGCACTGCCCTGCTCCGACAAGGAAAAGGTTCACAGCACCAAAACAGGTCAAAGTCCCAGTCCTGTGCAAGCTAGTAACCAGTCCCTCGGAATGGGAGGAATGTGAGGCCTGGTTATTGATTGATTTAAACAATCCATGTGTATAATCTTCTGTTTGACTGAACCAGATTGTTTAAGGAAATAAAAGCAGCATTTAACTCCAGATGGCTTTGTTGCTTCATGTTATGAAACCTACAGCCCAGAAGGAGGTCATTCGGCCCTTTATTCCTCTAGCAGTGCTAGCTTTCCAACTCCTCCGATCGCATCTCCCCACCCTTTCCCCAGATCCTTTTATATTCTTCATTTTCAAATATTTACCCAATCTTCTTTTAAATGCTGTTCTATACAGTTTACTATCTCAGATACTTAGAAACATAGAAAAATAGGAGCAGGAGTCGGCCATTCGGCCCTTCGAGCCTGCTCCGCCATTCAATATGGCCATGGCTGATCCTCTATCTCAATACCATATTCCCACTCTCTCCCCATACCCCTTGATGCCTTTTGTGTCTAGAAATCTATCTATCTCCTTAATAAATATATTCAGTGACTTGGCCTCCACAGCCTTCTGTGGTAGAGAATTCCACAGGTTCACCACCCTCTGAGTGAAGAACTTTCTCCTCATCTCAGTCCTAAATGTCCTACCTCATATCCTGAGACTGTGACCCCTCATTCTAGACCCCCCAGCCAGAGGAAACATCCTCCCTGCATCCAGTCTGTCTAGCCCTGTCAGAATTGTATACGTTTCAATGAGATCCCCTCTCAATCAGATTCAGATTCAGATGAGATTTATTTGCCATATGTAACAAGTACAATGGAATGCTTGTTCCCCGTAGGGACGCGTCAGCTATACATACAGCGCCGCGTTCAGAGTCAACACAATGGCGTCCCGTGGCAGTGGGAGCCCGATGTCCCTCAGCCGCTCCGTCCTCCTCTTCACCGCGGCCTCCTCCTCACTGTTGCCGGCTCCACGTGTGGTGGCCTGCTTCTCCCGCTCTGGCCACCATGCCCGGCTCCCCTCCTCCCATCCGGACTGCGAGTTACCCGAAATGGAGCTGCCGGCCGACGTGCTGCAGCGTGTCGTGAGTCTGCTGCTGCTGCTTGTTGCGCTGCGCTCCTCTGCCCGACTCGCCGAACACGTCGTCGGGATGTGAATGCTCCAATGCGGCCTCCTCTTCACCGTCGCCGGCTCCACGCTCCACCGCCCGTGGGCCTACTTCTCTCTCTTCATGGGTCGGCCTCTGGCCGCCTTGCTCGGCTCCCCTCCTCCCAGTTGGAATTCCTTCCCGCCGAGGAGCTGCCGGCCGATGTGCTCCACTACAAAGTTCAACACTTCTAAACTCTAGTGAATACAGGCCTAATCGACCAATCTCTCCTCATACGACAGTCCTGCCATCCCAGGAATCAGTCTGGATAACCTTCGCTGCACTTCCTCTATGGTAAGTATATCCTTTCTTAGGTAAGGAGACCAAAACTGCACACAGTACTCCAGGTCTCACCAAGTCCCTGTATAACTGTAGTAAGACAGCCTTGCCTCCTGTACTCAAATCCTCTTGCAATGAAGCCAACATACCATTTGCCTTCCTAACTGCTTGCTGCACCAGCATGTTTGCTTCAGTGCCTGGTGCACATGGACACCCAGGCCCCTTTGTACATCAACATTTCCCAATCTATCACCATTTAATAATAATACTTCTGAGGATTTTGAAAGGAATTGATAGGGTGGGTAGAGAGAAACTATTTCTGCTGGTTGGGATTCTAGACTCGGGGCATAGTCTGAAAATTAGAGCCAGACCTTTCAAGAGTGAAATTAGGAAAACTTCTACACACAAAGAAAGGGTGGTAGAAGTTTGGAACTCTCTTCCGCAAACAGCAATTGATGCTAGATCAATTGTTAATTTTAAATCGAGATTGATATCATTCTGTTAACCAAAGGTATTAAGGGATATGGGCCAAAGGCGGTATATTGAGTTAGGTCACAGATAAGCCATGATCTCATTGAATGGTGGAGCAGGCTTGAGGGGCTGAATGGCCTACATCTGTTCCTATTCTAGCTCAATTATAATATTAATATCTTCAAATCTGAGATCGCTAGATTTTGCTAACCAAGTGTATAATGGGATATGGAGCCAAGGCAGGTGGATGGAGTTAGGATACAGATCAGCCATGATTTCATTATGGCAGAACAGGCTCACGGTCTGAATGGCCTCCACCTGTTCCTATGTTCCTTCAATAATCTCCCAGCTTCCTCCAGTTTTTCCCCATAACTCAGTCGCTCTAAGAGGGAGGACCATCCTCCTGGCTCTTCACTGCTTCAACTCCAAGGCCTGAGCATCTCCCTTATGAATTGGTGACCGGACCTGGGTTCAATGGTCAAGGTGCACTCTGACCCCAACACCGAGTTAATTGGTCAAGGTGCCCTCTGACCCCAACACTCGACAGTTCAACGTTCCATCTGCGACATTGAATGCTGCCCAATGATTGGACAAGCCAAACACTGCCGACTATTCGTCCAGGATCTTCCTCAACTTTAGCAGAAGTTAAAACCGACTTACTGCCGCAATGTGGCGCTGGGGATTGGTCAGTAGTTTGGAATCGCCCGCAGGCCCCGCCCTCACCTGGCGCTCGCGCTTCCGGTCTCACCTGGTGTCGCATCATGAGCTGCAGAGACCCGAACCCGGCCCCGAATCCGAGCCTGAAACCGGCCCCGGCCCTCCTCCCCCTCCTGCTGCTGCTGGTTGTTCCAGGTGAGTCCCGGCCCCAGGAGCTTCTCTCCCTTTGCTTCCGGGTTTGGTTTCTATTTAATTGTCTCGATTCAGACCCGACTCACCCTGCCCCCCCCCCCAACCGCCTCACACTCCCCCCCCCCCCGACTCTCAGTGCCCCCCCCACCTCGACTCACACTCACACTCCCCCCCCCCCCCCCATCCGACTCACACTCACTTCCCCCCCGCCTCACACTCCCCCCCCCCCCAGACTCACACTTCCCCCCCCACCCCCCCCCCCTCTC